>NC_056729.1:1543748360-1543763360 GCF_019279795.1 Protopterus annectens | reverse complement strand
CCAGATATGCACTCTCCCCGATGATGACAAATGTCCTCTGAATCCAGATCCCTCTTGGGAGTGGCCAGGGCCACATGCACATGGCCTGCTATGTTGTGGTGTGGAAACCAACCCAATGCAGTGCTGGTGCTGGTACTGCCACTATGGGAGCGGCTCTGACTTGCTGCACATCCATGTAGACCTGCACCTGTTGGTGTTGCTGACCTACGTCCATGTGGCTATCACCCTACTCCCACCATATAATCAAGCACAGACATTGCACGGTCGAGGATTCCCACCATCTCACCCAACCGTCTATCCAGGACCTCTGCAAAATAACGGCGGGCACCTGCAAGATCACGGATGTTGTCAATAACAGCAGAATGAGTAGCCCTCTAGAGCTTCAGACTCTGTCTAGTATAATGTTCCATATGTGCATGATGACCAGCAGCACTTTTACGAGCACCCCTGTACATCTGCCTGTGTGGTACCTCACCGGTCATATGGCTATGGCTGCTGTGTCCAGACATACTTGCTATAGTCACCACACTGTCCTATCCCATGCCACCACCCATCAACTGTCCCTCATCTATGGCCACTGGTGATGGGGTATGTATAGGCAATGTGACTGTGTGCAGGGATGGGGTAGATAACAGTGGGATGTCAACCGATGGCACAGCTTCAGCCCCTGACAACCCTTCCTGTGCCTCATCATACCTGTCATCAGTGTTAGAGTCTGTATGGACACTAACATCAGTTTGCTTGCAGGAGGGACCCTGACCCACTTCGCTTGAATGCCTGATGTCTGATTTGTAGATCTCATCATCAGTGGTGCATGTATGAGCAACAAAATACAATTACATTGACAACCTTTAAAGCTTACTGTGGCTATGAGGAGTGTACACACCCTTATTGACATGGCACCCTCTTCGCTGATATGCCATGGGGCCACAATACTGCATATGCTAACATTACACAAACCTGATATGTGTCATATGACCTGTGCAATCAAATACAGTATCAAACAAATGTGTTAGTTGTGCAGATGCTGAATGAGATGCATACAATATGTGGGTGCATAAGTGTGCACACCCTTAACATGATGGTTTGTTGCATCAACTGTTAAGTGTACTACAGCAGTCACTATTCCTGGAAGGGGTATACTAGCATGGCCCATCAGCACTTGCCAGTATTTGGTCACTCCACCCTACAAATGTCCCCCAACTCTGCTAGATTGCAAGGTTAACTCATGTGCACAGCCCTTGGAGGTCACACAGTGCCTTCACTATTGCTGTGGAGTCAGGGTTATGTCTGCCACAATTCGTGACCTTGCCTGTGTGCAGATACAGCCATTCTTAGTGAGCTTTGGATGTCTGCTTCAGTTCACTGTTGTGTTCCAGGATGACACCCATCTCCATCCTCAACCTTTTTGCAGATGCTTGACAACTATGGGCCACACATGAGTGTCATTTTGCAGTGCCCCAAATTCAAAACACCATGTGTACCGGCCTAGTTCCTGTTAATGAACGGCAAACATGCAGGTGTACACTGGCACCAGCAAGATACAGATGGGGATGGTGGGCCTGAGGTGGAGTGAGGTGTTGCTTGTGCAACACATGTAACTTTATTAATACTTTCTCTAGGTTTCGGACTTGGTCTTGGTACACCATTACACATTGCAACACATGCCTTTGGGGGACTTTTGATGTTATGCATATGTCACCTGTAAAGAGCCCTGGATGATGTTTCCTGTGGAACAACATTCCCATCTGATTACGCTAACCCATAGGCGACATGTATGGAGAGTCCAGACGATTATCGACACAGGTACTGCACAGCCTGTACTTGCTAGACATTCCTGTAACTCCCTCCATGTTGTGGCATGTTTCTAGGCAGCCTCCATGACCAGTTTGCAACATGTTATCATCTGTCTTGGATGGCCATCTGTTTATTTTCTATATTAATGTTGTCCCATACTTCCTTGTCACATACATGACTGTCTGCACTGTTTGCCATGGTGCATGCAATGGTGAGGTAAGCCTACATCTCCAACTCCTGAGTGCTACCTGTTGGATATGGGATCTATTCCAAGGTTTGTAAGATGTGTGCAAGCCACAGCTGCCTCTCTTACAGGTGAGTGGGCAAATGTCATGGACATACATCTTGGACAGCAGACCATTTCTTGGTGTGACATTGAGGACCTGTACTTGATGGAAGGTGCATACTCATGAAGAGTGAATGCTGTCAGTAACTCTAAAGCTGCTTCCACAATATGTTATTTGGAGTGTGTGCACACATAAGCTTCCAGTGTTTGTTAAGTTCATAGGTTCATAGGTTGGTAATAACCTATCGGCCCTGGGGTCTATACAAGCCTAGCCATAACAACTATTTCTTTCCACAGTATTTACTTCCCTGGACCCCTGTATAGCAGGGTGACTGACGTGAACCTTGGGGTGAATTTCCTATCTCCCATCCAATCATCAAGGTTCCTTTTGAAGAGGGCCAAAGAGGTGCTCTGCTTGACATGTAAGGGCAGTCTATTCCAAAGTCTAGGGAGTCTTTGGGTCAGGAACCTGTCCCTCCAGCATGTTTTGTTCATTGTGATGACAAGGTTTAGATCCCTGGAGTGTGTGTATCTGAGGTATTGGAATTTCTTTAAGTGTAGCATGCCCAACAGCTCTGGGTTTGACATGGCCTTGTATGTTAAGCAAAGATCACCTCTGAGTGGATGATATGTGACAGAATATAGGTGGAGTTGTTTTAAACTGTCAGCATAGGGCATCTGCTTTAGGCCTGTGATTCTTTTAGGGAGGTATTTCTGTGGCCTTTCCAGTTGTTGCAGATGTCTTGAGAGGTACATGCCAAACAGGACATTGTATTCTATAATGGGTATAATGAGGGATGAGTACAGTGGGACAATGACCTCCGTTTTTCTGGATGGAAAGCTCTTAGTGATGAGGTGTGCCACATAGAAGGATTTCCTGACTGTTGTGGCGATGTGGTTATCAAAGGTGAGACCACTGTCTACCTGTGTCCCTAAGTCTCTTATCACACTTTTGGTGTTTAGTGTACTGCCACCTATGTGGTAATTCAGGGGTACATTTTTTTTCCCAAAGGGGATAACTATACATTTCTTGCCATTGAGCTTGAGCCCATGGCTCTGGCACCAAGCATCTGTTTCTGTAAGGCCCTTTTGTAGAATATCCACAAAATTTGGGGATTCAGTAATGGCTCCCAGTTTGCAGTCATCTGCAAACTTTGTTAGCCAGAGTCCCTTAGAGTTGGCCTGTACTTCAGAGAAGTAGATGCCAAACAAGAGCGGTCCCAGGTCTGAACCCCGAGGTACTCCACTTGTCACTTGTATAGAGCTGGATTTGGAGTTGGCTACTTTTACAGTGTGGGTTCTGTCAGTAAGCCAGTTGGCAACCCCATCAAGTGATGTAGGGATTAATGCCCAGTTTAGTAGGTTTATCTATGATTCCAGAGTGGGGGATGGTGTCGAAGGCCTTGGCGAGGTCCAGATAGGCTGTGTGGACCACCTTACCCTTGCCCATGGCTCTGGAGACTTATTCGAAGAAGTCAATCATGTTCAGGAGATAAGATCGGCCCTTCATGAACCCAAACTGCGTGGGGTCCAGTGTTTGAAGGTTGCAAATGTCTTTGTTTATAAGTTTCATGATAATACGTTCCATGGCCTTGCAGATCAGGCTTGTCAGACTGATGGGGTGGTAGTTCCTGGGATCCAAGGTGCATCCCCCCTTCTGGAGTGGGATAAATGTAGCTGTGCACCACTCAGTGGGCATGAAGTCTGAGGTGAGGCTATGATTAAACATGACACTTAGGTGAGGTGCCAGTTCATTTTGTAGTTCATGTAGTACATAGCCTGTATTCCCCATATTTGCTGTCCTAACATAGGATTCCATATTACACATTCATTGCTAATGTTAGGATCACATTAAAGGTTGTTAGGGTTGTAGAATGTGGTATTGTGATATGTCGTTGTGTAGATCTGTAACAGGTGCAATTGTAATAGTGGTATATGCACTGCTGTAGCCACTGTATAAGTGTAATGTTTCAGACATGTTCCAAATGTAGGCCATTTGTCCCACCATTATGTTCATTCCTTTACCCACATTTTGCAATGACATGTTGTTAGATATATTGCAGGACTCTTACCTAACCTTCAGATATGCCACCACGGTGACCATTGTGATGCAGTGCAGTTAACAGCAACAATAAGTGAACATGTACAGCATGCATTATGGGTAGGTGTGTTAAATGTGTGCATTGCAAATATCTTGGCCATAACATGGCTGGTGTATTGGCAAACCTGAACAAAAAACACCATACTCACCAGCTGCAGACTGTTGCTGCAGAGATATATCAGAGGGACCTACATAGTTGTGCGAGAGATGTGATGTCAGTAGCTACACCTGTGGCATTGGGAGAGGGTGGGAGCCGCATTTCAGTACATCAACATTACAAACCCACAATACTACAGATTATGCATATCTGTTCATTACTACATTGCAGCAACAGACTATATATATATTTTATCTGACAGATGCATGACGAAAATTTATAGATGCAGATGGATAAGCAGCAGTGGTCTACTGATGAGCCCTGTGGGCTTACCTGCACGATCCTCGTCCATTGTGTGGGTAGCACCCACTTCCACAATGCTATCAGCTGGTTCTTGGCTTTGCTGGCAGGCAGGTGCCCCAAGGCTGGTAAGAAGCTCCTCAGCATGTGTCGGGGGGCATGATGGCATGACCCCCACCTGTGGCTAGCTGATCCCTTCTAACTGCAGCAGCACACTGACAGGTGTGGCAGATAAGGTCAGTGCAGTGATGTCGGACCTGCTCATAACTGCGGTTATGCAGGCCATCATTTACCCTGTGGATGAGCTCATTTCACAGGGCAGTCCTCTCCTACAGATCATGGGCTGTACAGCCAAAGAGAGGTTGGTGCTGCTGCACCAGGTAGTTAATGACAACATCATTTTCCTGGGAGGGGGGAATACACTGGAAGGCGCTCTCTAGACATGGTACCTGAAAGACATAAAGAGGACCTCATACTGCAAGGATATAATAGTTATAGTTGTTAATTGGCATCTCTGTCGCCCCCCCAACATATATGCAACAATAATCTGAATGCACAACTCAATGGGTATGTTTACACCAAACCTACTGTTGGGACATGTATTGTACGACAAATATTGAAATGTGGTTCTAGTCATATTCCATGTTGAAACACTATCATTGGTGGCCTGTTGCTAACAATGTCACCTGCATGACATTGTAAGGGCCACTATGGTTCCATATATGCATGTGTTCTGTTTGCTATGCGACTGCTCCAAATTTGGTGTTTTGTGTTAATGTGGATATCTATGCATGCTGTTATAACTAATCCTGGATTATGTGGACTATTGCTACCCACATATATTCTAAAACTGTGACACAATAGTATGTTTGGAAAGGCTGTTTCCAGCAGAACCACCTCTCCCACCTCATCTGGCCATGTTACCAGGCCACAGCACATCTGAAACCCACCCTCAGACCTCATTATCTGCTGGTTCTGCACTGCCTTCAGGTGGAACCACCTCAGGGGATGTTGCTTGTCCCTACCCTGGGAGCACACACAGACAGGAGCCTGTCACCTGGTCAGGTACAGGGTCTGATGCATAGGGAGCTCCACAGACAATTGGGGGATCTGCTACACCACCTTGAGGCCCTCGACACATAATTACAGGGTCTGCATGCTCCTCCTGCTCAGCCCCCAACTCTGCCACCTTCAGGGCCGTGAAGGTGCAGTGGTGACTGCCCATGGGTAGGGACCTTGGTCTCTCTGTTTCCATTTGGGGGCTCATGAGCTTCCACTTTCCAAACAACCCTCCCCATGCAAGGTGTTTACCTACCACATGCATCATATACTGCCCCTGTATGCTGTCTTCCAACCCAACCTACCTCTCCAAATATACCTACTATCCTTCCCCAACATCCCACTCTCACCTTCACAAAGGGCAATGTGTTCCCAACATAAATTTAACACCAGACATGACTGTCCATTTCGTACCAGCTTACAACTGTAAATATATATGTGTGCATAGATATGTGTGATGTTTTCTCAAACATATCATGCAGTACAGTCATTCAACAGTAGGGAAAATGTATTTAATATATATATATATATATATATATATATATATATATATATATATATATATATACACACACACACACACACACACACACACACACACACACACACACACACACACACACACACACACACACACACACACACACACGCACACACACACACACACACACACACACACACACACACACAACACAATATTATATATATATACTATATATATATATATATATATATATATATATATATATATATATATATATATATATATATATATATATATAGAGTACATTCAGACATCAGGTCCACACTCTCTAAAACCCCTTCCTCCACAGCTGCACTGTTCTGCCTTGCTCCAAAACAGAAGAGTGCCACATGTGGACACAGACTAACATTAGGGGGTATATATAGGGACAGATTGTGGGTAAGCCTATTACAAACCTATGAAGTTTGTGCATGATACATTTCACATTAACATGACTGTCTTGAAGGTGGTGGGTTCTGAAACTCATGTGTCTATCATGACTTCATTACTTCCACGTTCAGCTATTTGCCACACTAATATACATGTCTTGATGTACAGAACACACACTATGATGGCTTACATCTTGTGATTCTGTGCAGATCTGCACAGTTGACAGATATGGCCCACTGCCCACAGGGCCAGATGCTATGTCCATAGCAGTTGTTCAGTAGGACATCATTACAGCAACACGTCTTGATGGCACATATAAATCTTTCCACATCATCTATCCCATTTTTACAGACCAAGTACTACATTCAATTACATGCATACATGTTTCACATGCCTGTTTTAATATTGTGCTCTCTTCTATGTACACCTATATATGTCCCTTGTTTTATTTTATTTTGTTTTGGTTTGGTTTGTAGTATTCTCTCTCTCTCTCTCTCTCTCTCTCTCTCTCTGTCTCTCTACACTACATGGATTGAGCTGGTTTGAATAGGTTACAGCATAGATTTTGTAGGTGATGCTCATGATCAGGTGATGGCCTCTGCACCCATTGGTGTTCACCACTTGCTAATTGCATGCAGCCAGCTGTGTAGTACTTCCAATTACCACTGTCATGGCAACCCACTACTATAAATGACTACATCATGTGGGAGTTGTCCCTTTAACTTTCCTGTATGGAAGACATCCTTCCTGTGTGTGTGGGCAGCAATGTTACAGACAGCAGGTAGCAATACCTCTTACAATTGGACTTGCAGACACAGGCTAACTACATGTTTGTATAAGGTTCAGACCAAGGTTAGTGTGAGTATTGCTGTTATATGCATTAGATATTGCTAGTTTTACAGGGTTTGTGTGTACATGCTAGTTTTGCATGGAATGCAGTCTGTCTGCATAGCTCTTAACTGTGGGCCTACCCAGATGATGGCCAGAGGATTGGCTGTTATGTTTTGTCTGTTCATCACATAGGTCTTGTCTCTGACATATCAGTGGCATTCTCTCTGTTGAGTGCGATCAGTACATGGCAACATCCCTTTGTGTTTCTGACTTCATATTCCTGAGTAAGAGTATGTTGCAAGCAATCCTGTAACACCAGAAACGTTCACAGTGTATAACAGCAATATTGCAAATATGGCCCTGTGCTCTAGCCTCTGTTCTCCACCTATATACCAGGCTTTGTCCAGATGTCTTGAAGTAAGAGGTTTAGTAGTGGCCTATTATTATTTAGTGCTGACATTCCTGCTATCATTCCAGTGATGTTGTGGACTCCCACACAAATTGTAGGGTAGGGTCCACATATATGAGGGCTACAGCTGGACAAAACATGTGTGACCTTGTGGATAAAACGTGTGTGACCTTGTACAGTCCAGAGGTCAGTGTATGTAAAACACTGTTATATGCCCTTGTAAGACAGTTTATGAGGGAGGGGTATGAATTGTTTTTAACCTAGGTTGTTACAACATGTGAGGGATATTAGTAATAAGACACATTAAGGTATATGGCTGTACATTTTCATACATTTCACCATGGGAGCAGTGGTGGGCTAGAGCTTACTGTCTTACAGACAGTTCTGTTTGTCAGTGTGATAGTGATGTTTTAAGTTAAGCATTGTTATGTAAAAGATACATTTTCATTGTGACAACTTAATTCTTTTACCCCTAGGGATTGAGTACAGAGTGTAATTGGAGCTGCTGAACTACATCTGTAATTAATAAGTGTTGATTGGTTCTTATCTTCAAGGCAAGTGTATTTTTTACTGTTGTACTACTTGAAGGCCTTAGCATGGACAGCAACACATGTTATGTTTTCAGATTACCGTATCAAATGTTTTGTTTGAGAGTTGCATTACTCAATTATTTTGTATTTTAAACATCTAACTGCTATAAGAAATGGCATATACAACTGAAATAGTACACAAATAAGCATTTCTATGTATGCAAACTTGTGTATGGTGTCATGCCCTTTGCATTGTCTGTGGGTACCTGTGTCATGCAATAATTGTCTTTTGTATTAAAGATTGAAACACTGGCCATTTTAAAAGGTGGCAACTGTGGGAACACTGGCTGTTTGATATGCTGTGCACCCTATATATATACTCTTCCTATACATATCTATAAGTAGTAATATATTTATATGTGTATGTATGTGTATATATATATATATATATATATATATATATATATATATATATATATATATATATATATACATATATATATATATATATATATATATATATATATATATATATATATATATATATATATACATATACATATATATATATATATATATATATATATATATATATATATGCATGTATATATATGTGTGTGTGTGTGTGTGTGTGTATGTATCATTGGAACGTTTACTGCCTCCACATTGTACATTCCCTGTAATAGTCAGACTGTTCTGCATGATATGTTAATGATATCATCCTGACATCTTACAGCTGACATGGCTTACTGTTAACTTGTTGTGGCTTTGTTGTGCAGGGTCCTGGGTTTAAGACTTGCAAGTGATGGTTATTGTGTTGAAAAGCAGATCTGTTCAGTTGTGGAGGAGGGGGATGATGTCAATAATTACAAGAGATACTTATTTTGGGCTCCTTCATCCCCCATTAACAGTGCCTTTGGTCAGATGTTTTGCAGTGAGAGTTTCAGAGTGTGGATCCAATGTGCAAATGCAATACACACACACACACATATATAAATTATACCAAATGTCAAAAGCAGTACAGCAGGTTTTCATATGTCCGAACTGGAGATAGTCGAAACATACAATACCCCTCCTTTTGACCCATAGTAGTGCTTGTTTAGGTGGTAGAGCGGTCAGAAATGTCGCATTCTGTGTTTTGTATGACATTCCAACTGTTCCCTACTTTAAAATTTGACATTCCGGTACAGAAAAACTATCATTCGGAGAGTGTTTCAGCAAATAAATGCATGTATACCATATATATAAATATATGTATATATATATATATATATATATATATATATATATATATATATATATATATATATATATATATATATATATACAGACATATGGTTTACTATCATAATTTCGGACCGGAGTTGATCAAACGCTGCTTACATCGACCCACGTCTGCAAAAGTTGACATTGCAGAATCCATACATTGCCAAATTATGTCTCGAATGCGACCATGGAATGGGCTTTAACATGGGTCAAGATAGCGGAGAAATTTATAATTCGGCAATGTCGGGTTCGACATTGTCACCATTCGACCCCTTGCCTTTCGTTGAAGTGGATTCATCTGAATCCACTTCAACATAATGATAGTAAACCATAGACATATATTTATTTTTTTATTTATTTATTTTACATTTGTTGACCGGGAAGGTCCGACTGGATATATGTCCATTTTCAGCAGAAGCTCAGGGAGAAAAGCTCCATACAGATGACATAAGACAGAACAGCATAATACAATGTAAAATACAATAGAGAAATACAATCTGAATAATTTTTACATATTTACATAATGAAATCATTCCACTATTTAATATAATTCAAGATAGATGTTATACAATATATTTGTAGGTCATTTTCTAAGTTCCTAGACCAACATTCAAAAAGTTCATATACATTTGTGTGTTTCTTTGTAGGTTACATAAAATATATTCTACATTTCACTTAAACAACATGTTAGTACAGAGTAATATAGGTTATAATTCAGAGACACCGCTAAGAATACCCAAATTGGGTGCACAGTAGTAAAGTGTGGGGATTAGTTAGGGGTAGAGCAAGGACAGAGCCATCGCATAGTGAAGTATTATGTAAGTTTTTATTTTTAATTGGGTTGGAGAGGGTTGTAAGGTTTGTTCTGTAGGAAGAGAGTTCCAGACTGGAAATATATATATATATATATATATATATATATATATATATATATATATATATATATATATATATATATATATATATATATATATACACACACATACACACACACACACACACACACACACACACACGCACGCACGCACGCACACACACACACACACACACACACACACACATATATACATCTATATATATAAATACATTTTCCCTACTGTTGAATGACTGTGCTGCATGATATGTTTGAGAAAACATCAAATTTTGTTTATGTCTCAAATGGCTTAGTGGTAAATCACTTTGGCTATAGTGTGCAGGGTCCTAGGTTGGAGACTTGCAAGGGCTGATTATTTCGTTGCTGGGTAGAACAGGGGCTGTTGGAGACAGAGTGATTAAGGCACTTTATAGCAGCTGTAAGTGGGTTTGTGTGGAGCTAAGGGATGCTTACGTGAGCTCAGCTTCACTTACAGCCACTTAAACACACGCTAATTTCAAATAAAGAAAAGAAAAAAAGGAAGATAGGAAAGTGGTGAAATTGGTGCAAGCAGGGGGAAAACAATAGGAGAAACAGGTAGGGATGTGCAGTATGGGTGTAGGAAAGGACCATAGCTCTGCATTTCTTTAGCAGCAACAGCTGCTTTCAATGTGGGCAATTTAGAATTTGGAGCCACCCATACTACAGGGAGGTTTGTGGGAATCATACAATATGGATGATTGGTAGGGTTAGATTGTATGATGGGTACATGTCTCTGGGCAAAATGCAGAGCTATGTATGGGACATGATTTCGTTTTGGGATAGATGCCTGTTTTATTTTAAGGTGAGACTGGGATGTTAAGGAAGGATTATAGGTAAGTGTGGTGAGGGAGGTTTGTAGGACAGGTTGCATTTGCAGACAGACAAGACAGCAGACAGGGGCGGTGTATGACACATGGAGGTAAACACCTTGATGGGGAGGGTGGTTGGGAACTGAAGGCTCTTGAGCCTCCCAGATGGTAGTAGTGGCACTGATGTCCCCACTCGATGGCAGTCACCACTACTCCTTCATAGCCCCAAAGGTGGCTGTGATGGGGGCTGGGCTGGAGGGGCCGCCTGCCCCTCTAGCTACTCCAGCCTGCCCTCCACCTGGCACAGGCGCTCATCCAGCTCCATCTGGAAGACACTGCACACCATGCCACAGACCTCATTCCAGGTGACAACATCCTCACCACGCCCACATGCAGGGGGAGCAAGCCCCGTCACCTGCAGTGGATCCACCTGAGGGTGGTGAAGGACCAGCAGATGAGGGAGGTCTGGGTTGGGTCCCAGATGTGCTGGGACCTGGTGCCTCAGTGTGGTGGGGTGGGAGAGGCAGATCCACTGGGATCTGTCTTCCCATATGTGCTATGGTGTGGAAATTAAAAATGAATATTGGTTAGTCATGCACAACACATTACATTAGTCAAAATATTCACATTTACCCAAAACAGTGCAATTATAACAGTGCCATAGCAAACAGAACCCATGCATATATGGAATGGCATTCAGTAGTGGTATGTCAGGCAGGCAATAACAATGATTATTCAACAGGATATATTAGTATGCACACAGTTTAAGCAATGATAAACCAGATGGAACAATGGGCCCAACAGTAGAGGTTTGTTTAGGAACATACCCATGTTGGTTTCAGTGTGATGGTTGGATCAGTTGAGTGGTGAAGGAAGGTAACAGATTCAATTGACCACTGCTATCAAGTATATTTGTCAGTACACTACTATTCACTACTCTACATTCTAACCACACTTACATTCTACCTGGGCCATGGGGCTGCTACAGCACACCAACAACTGTAGATATCAACAGAGCAATTGTACCCTTATTTTAGTTATACACATCAGACCTGTTTCTATAGCAATTTCTTTACCTGTGGGCCCTGTGCAGATGAACTCTGTGCACATTAAATTGTTGTGTCTACACATATTTCAGATTCACATATTAGTTGCAGACCCTAAAGTGTGTGTTGTGCCTTTGACATACATCTACTATGACATTCTCTGTGTGCGGGTTTCTTGGCAACTGGAGAAACTATCCGTGACAGCACGACACTTGAGGGACTTTTCTGGGCCAGGCTGCAGAGTGTGGATGTCTAGCTTGCATCTATTTGTAGGACTAAGGCTGATCATAGGTAATAGGCTGTTAGCCCTGGGGCCTATACAAGCCCAGCCAAAAAGGTACCCTGGCTTTTGCCACCCAAGAAAATTATTTTCCTGTGGCACTGTTGAGCAGAGCCACAGAGGTGATCCCTGGGTGAATTTCCTATTTCACATTCAATAATCAAGATTTTTTGAAGAGTGCTAATAAGGAGCTTTGTTTGATATAGATAAGTAGTTTATTCCAGAGTATGGGAAGTCTCTGGGACAAGAATCTATCCCTCCAGCATGTTCTGTTTGTTGTGGTGACAAGGTTTAGGTCCCTAGAGTGTGTAGCTCAGAGGGATTGAGATTTCTTTAAGTGGAGCATGTCCAACAGCTCTGGGTTTGACATAGCTTTGTATGTTAGGCAGAGATCACCCCTGAGTAGGCAATATGCAACGGAGTAAAGCTGGAGTTTTTTGAGACAGTCTGCGTAGGGCATCTGTTTGAGACCAGTAATCCTCTTTGTGAGTTATTTCTGTAGCCTTTCCAGTTGTTGTAGATGTCTTGTGAGGTACATGCCAAAAGAGGCGTTGTACTCTATAATAGGTCTAATGAGTCACTAATGAATCTAATGAATCAACTCAGCAATTGTACACCTTTCATAGTTATACACATCATACTAGTATTCCTATTCAGATTTCTTTACCTGTGTGGAAAATGTATGTGTTGCAGTACATTACTTTTTCTATTCAGATTGCAGTTTACAACTGTAGAACCAGACTGACATGTTAGTGGTGGTCCCTGGATTCGAACCGTGGTGTATTTGCAAAATTGAACTACAGGCCTCAATCTTATCAGACTGAGTTACTGGGGAGGTGCTGTGTGTTGCTTGTGACATTTCTATCTAATACATAATTTTGTGCACAGTACTTTTATTATCACACATTGCATTATTTGTTTCCCATTTTCAGTATAAATTATGCATACAAAATAGACATTGATGTCACTGTTTGAGAAACGTGCACATTAGCTGGATTGTACATTTGACTTTTTTACAACTACATACTGCAATTTAGATTCCTGAGTACACAGTGTAGGTTTTAAGTCTCCACCTGTTAGCCTTATACATTTTTCAGTACATTCACAGCTACATACAGCTGAAATTGATAAGTTAACATAGGACAATGCTGGCAGACCCACAAGTAAAACACATTCTGATGGAAATATGTACTGTTGCTTTTTTCAGTTATTTGACATGCCTATTCTAAAGTATGTAGACAAGCAGTGCTAAATCATTTCACCTCAGTTAATGCTTTCTGCAGGACAAATACATTTCTATTTTTCAGGTACAAGTGAGATGACACACACCACTGTTTGGGATCACCTTTATTAGTTTTAACGTACATATCTGTGTACAACTCAGAAATCCACAATGATATTCCTGCATGATCTGCACAGGGGAATGCTTTTCATTTCTAAGTGTTACAGTAGCCCTGACATGGCACTTTCTTGGCATGTTCACTCAGACACACTCATACATATTCTAATATTCCTCTCCTGCATATTGTATCTTGTTTGATACTGACATCTGTATTACATAGCAGCTGGGAATACTTCATCGTAATGATGGCAGCCTGTCACAGGCATTTATTCATGGCTTTTATAGCACAATTATATATACAGGCAGTACTACCATTACTATATTTTTGATTTCTTACTGCTAATATTAGGAGTATTCTGTACTCACCATAATGCTGAAGCAGCCAGGCCAGTCAATGGGCATGAGCCTAAACATTCTTGGACCTCTCTGCAGCAGCTATATGGGGAGACATGACACAGTAATCACACCTGCACAGTCACAAGTGGAACTTTTTTCATACTTAGAGATACATAAGACTGCATACTTACAGACATGTGGGACATCCTGCGCTTGGGCTTCTTGGATCCACTGGTCCAAGAGTGCACCCTTCCTCTGCTTCAGGTCATTATGGTGGTGACGTACCTGCTCACCAGTCCGGGATATGCCACTGGCACTGGTGAGATCATGTGCAAGCTGGTCCCAGGCCTCCACTTTGTACTGGGAGCCCTGGTACTGGCCTTGCTGCAGCCTGCCATCATGTTTTTTTTACTAGTAGCCCACCCATGACCCTGGACTCCTGCATGCCCCAACGTTGTGTTTGGAAGCAAACACCTTCACCTACACCAGACATTTTGGTCCTCCTGTGAGCAATCGCAAATGGTTATGGCTGTATTCCCGCCTGTGCAGTTTTAAATAGGGCAGTTTTCCCGCACTTTTTCTTGATTGGCCAGTTTTAATATGCTGAACTATGCTTAGCTCTGCGCAAATCGGCATAGGAATGCTTAACCCAGATAAGCATAGCTGAAAGTCAGTAAGCAATGCTTACACTAGCAAAGCATTG